>NW_028327176.1:140421002-140446002 GCF_987537825.1 Furipterus horrens | reverse complement strand
AGGCAAAGGTCCTTTTCTAAGACTAATGAACAAGTTGCACTGAATCTAATCTGAAAATAATTTAACTCTTTACCTCTGAATCTCTGAGTCCTCCAGCAGGAAATAAATGTACTTTTCTTGACTTCTCGTTCAGTGCTTGTAATTTTATTGATAACATCACCTGGGTTTTTTTTTTTTTTTTTTCTCTTGAATTAGAGTTGCCGTTTTGTGGCATGCTTAAGTCCTTACATGGTAATACAAATTGATTTGAAGAATTAAGATGTTTTCAGTTACTTTTAGGATCCACAGCATAAGGTCAGATAGTTTGTTCTTTCAATGAAGGCATGAGTCCTTACACATAGCACTTACTTCTAAAGAGTAAATGTAACATATTCATCCTTGGTACTTTATAAATCTCAGGGAAAAAAAACAACATCGACCAAAAATACTATTAAAATGTAAAATGCTTATCTCCACTAAAACTACTTTGCATTTTTGCATCCCTAACTGATCAATAATTAAAATCAGAGTTTAGGGCTCTTAAGTTCACTACAGTATAAAGCAATTTCCTGCTTTGATTATTAATTCTTGTGTCTAATTTCATATTTCAGTTTAAAACATTTTTATTTCAATTCTACAAAATATAACATCCAAGCATTCATATTTCACAGAAATACATTATTATCATCAAATGTGGAATATTTGACCTAAAGTCGATACATTTTAATAGATGTGAAAAGAGTCAAAAAGATAAATCATTGTTAGAAAAAAATTAAAATTCTTGCATCCTGCCACTTTTCTATATGAATAGGGAGAAATTTTTCATCTTTCCTTATTCTGAAATTTAGATAGGCCATGCTATGACAAGACAAAGACAACAGGTCACAAATAGAGGCTGAGTATATATTTAGTAAATTTAAAATATGATTGCACTTAGGGTTTGAAATCAGGTTGATTTTAATGGTCTTTGTTTTAAAGACATGTTTTGGAATTTTCAATTCTGAAGTTTATTTGTGGTTATGTATGAGATGGGGTTTTTTTGAAATGTTTAGTGAAATACTTTACTAATCTATTTCGGTAAATACAATGACACTATTACTATTGCTAGGTGATAATAGACATGTTCTATCTTCAAGCTATATACACATTTATTAAGCATAAACACATTATACAAAGCTAGAGCTTGAAACCAAAAGTAAACAAAGACATTAAAATAATAACTGAGAAAGACTGCCAAAAAACCCCACCAAAAAAACAAAAAGCATGAGCTTCGACCATGGTACCAGTATAGAAAAGGGAGGGAGGTGACCAACTGTCATTTATCCCATATCAATAGAACTTCAGTTTCATTTCATTTCCGGAGAAGGGTGGAGTTTCAAAACTTCTAACACATTTTGTTATGAGGGCAAAAAGGAATGTTAAACAGTTTTCCTCAAGCTTACAGCACATAGTTCTCTGCAGCTACGTGTACCAGAAATTCAGTTGCAAGTAAGCTAATGAAGAAATTAAATCACTTGCCTTTTTCTTGTATTTCTTAAAGAGGTTGTATTTTGTGCTGACAGTGCATAGCTGATAAAATAGCAATTTTTGAAAAGCTCGCTCATTTAGCTACTCTCAGAACCCCTGCTGACATCACTGACATTTTCTCCAAATATGCAAATACTGTAAGTCACTTTCTAAGATGCATGCATATATTTCCAAAAATGTTATTATTTTATGATCAACTAGGCATAAATGCAGAGGCAGACTAGTTTGCTGGCTTTGTAATGCCACATTCATGAAATGACTTTTTTTTTAAATGAGATTTCGTAGGAATCTGTCATAGCCTCCTAGATCTTTAAAGGTGAGTAATTCCTTTTATATAGAGTGGGGGTTATTTTAAGGCCTTCCCATTATATAAACATAAAAATAGGAGCAAAAGCCCCTAAGCTCAGCAAACTTAAATACCTGGGTGACAATGGCAATATTATCGTTAAACTCAACACACAACTTTTGAAATACAGTGCACATGCAGTAGGCACGAATACTATCTTATTTAAATGTCTGTATTAAGCACAACCACTCTCTGCTAAAAATGGGGAAAAAACAAACAAGTCATATTCATCAAAGTAATTGTGTAGGTACTTTCAGTACCAAAATGCCTAGAATGAAGGATTGAACTGCTAACGGCAGCAGTGACAGCCATGAATCATGGTAGGCTACTCCGGGGCCTTTACCACCATAAAACAAAAGATGTAGATGAAAAATGCTGCAATTAAGTGATTTGATTTCTGCCCCCTTTTTCCTACTGCATTCGTGCATGGCTGCACAGCAAAGATTGATGGGAAAAATTACTCTACGTGATCTCTGACAGAGCCTTGGAACAATTCTATAAGGGGGAAACATACAAATCAAACCAGCTTTCTTGTATTCAAACAAAATAATACATATAAAGCAAATACTTTAGCCTATATCCAAAGCACCAAAATTTGCATGCACACATAAATTGTTGAGAAATGCTCTGCTATCAAAACCAAACTCATGGATTTTCCAGCTAGTTGGGTTATACTGATATTTGTTTAAATAAATATTCAATCAGTACTGCCAAGTGGCATCCTCAATATGTCTGTGCACCGGGAACAAATTACAGATACAAATTTGTGAAGGTAAAACATTCTTATCTTTTATATCAATAAATTATTAATGAAAATACACACAAAATAAAGTAATAGAAAATTTCACTGACTATTCAACTCCCCTGTCATTATAGTCATTTAAAGAAACATTTTTAATGGGTTTTCACAGCTCAGTTGGGGTTTTACATACAAAAGAATCATACTTGAATACCAGGGAGTATTTTATAGTGGTTAGGGTGTATGTTTAAAAGATGCTAAATTTGCAACATCCAATGAATAAAATAAACAAGACTGCTAATACGAAGAAAGGATAATTCCTATTATCAGAGGCTAAAGTAAAATTATAGGGGTTTCATATCCTGAGGAGAGAAGGTCACTCAATTTTAGGCTGCTGTAAAAAATATAGTTAATTTAACTTGAATTCATGCAACAGAGTTGCCCCCTCCATCGAAGGGAAGGGAACCTGTGTATACCTGACTTCGTTGTGTGTATCAAGGCTGTATTTAAAGGCTGCTAGCTAGTATCATGATGTCAAATTAGTAAATTCTTACATTCTATCTATAAACCTTTACATATCTTCTTTCAAATATTTGGGTAATTTAAATAAGGAGTTACATGCAGATTTTGCAAGACTGTAAATATTGTCAATGCTACTAATGATTTCTGTCTAGTCAGGTCCCTACAAAAATACTTTCTATTGAAACTACTATTTTATTATGGCTTTTCAAGAAGTTACCCTAAAAAAATGTGTAGCTATTCCTTATGTGCCTAATTGTTGTGGGCTTTTATTAGCTATCAAAATAGTAAAACCTAAGGGTCCCAAGGCCAGAACTCATTAGTGGATCCTGACTTTAATAATGAGGAAATCTGTGAAATACTATCCTGGTTTGATGAACTATCACAGACTTGGAAATCAGAAAACCTGGGTTCATCACTAATTAATATTAGGTCAAACCATATGAAACCACTGTTTTTGTAGGTCAAAAAAGGTTGACTATCACAATTACCAGTGATTCAAGCTATTTTAGTTTGGTATAGGGTAAGCTCTCAGCTTCTATATCCCCATGTACAAAGCGGGCAGAGTGACCATTAATAATTCTTAAACTAGATACTTAATATTCTTTAATCAAATTTACATTTTATATTCATCAGGTTGGTAGATAATTCATATACTTTACCAATGATCACTAAATATCCCCAATTATTATCAAGTTATCAAGAATCTTAAGATATAATTAACTTATACATTAAGTTTCAGGTACTTATTTTTTATCAAGGTAAACTTAACTCTAGAATGAATTCATTCAGTAAAAGTTCTTTAATAATTCATTTAATCCCTCCATTTTTAGATGAGATGGTAGTGCATTTATTGAGGCAACTGAAAAATTTTTAATTTTATTTTTAGTAGACCACCCCTTTTTGTATAAAAACAGGGATTATTAGTAGGAAAAAATCATACCTGAAAACCAGATGAAAATTTAAACAGAATAATAATACATGTGCTGTAAATGAACTCAAACTTTGGTTCTGAGCTTCATGAAAGACTGAATAAAAAGGAAAAATATTAATTTTTTATGTTTTATCTTTTATATTTAGACTCTTAAGGTCAAAAGGTGTGAAATCGAATTCATTTGGATATTCTTCTTCCTACTCATCATTTTTCTTTTACAATGAAATTTTGGCAAGCAAATAATAGATCAGTACAGAAAGCTATATTCTATAAAGAACTGCCATTATTACATTGCTCTGTTTTTTATATATTGGGAAATAGTAGTGTATGTGAAAACCCTTGCTATATATTGAAAAGAGGGTCAATATAATTTTTAAATATTTAACCTCCCCAAAGCAGTACAATTAAGTATTTTTTATAGAAATAATAAAACTATAGTGTTAAGAATTTTAGACTGTTTTGATAGTGTCAATGGCAGCACCTACTAAAATTAAAAAATGAAAATTAACTACTTTTCTATTCTTTTTATGTTTTCAATAAGGTATAATTAATGTACAATAAACTGAATAATTTTACAGTATATGATTTGATAAAACTTTGAATCTGCATATGCCCATGAAACTATCACCACAAGCAAAGTAATGAACACACCTGTTGCATCCCTAAATCTCCGATTGTTCCTTTGTAATCTCTCTTCTTGTCTCTCCCCTACTGCTACTTATCTGTTTTCTATTACTATAGATTAATTTGCAATTCTATAATTTTTATATAAATGGGATCACATAATATGTCTCCATATGTGTCTGGCTTCTTTCATTCAGTATATTTTGACATCCATCCATGGTTTTGTGTTTATCAACAGTTCACTCCTTATCAATGCTGAGTATGGTTCCATTGTATGTATATGGCACTTTTTAAAAAATATGTTTACTTGTTGATGGACAATTGGGTAGTTTATAGTTTGGGCTATCACAAATAAAGCTGGTACAAATATTTATGTTTTCTATTCATACTGTTTAGAGGATGAAAAGCCACAGACTAGGAGAAAATATTTGCTAAACATATGTGAATAATAAAAAATGGATTAGAAATATATAAAGAACTCCTAAAATCAATAGTAAGAAATCAAAAACCCACTGACATGAGTAAAAGATTTAAACATTTTAGCAAAAATGTTATACAGATGGCAAATATTGCACATAAAGATGCGTAAAACAATAAGTCATTAGGGGAATATAAACTTAAAACACAGTAAGATACCACTATTGGAATGGCTAAAATTAGAATGAATTGCCATACCAAGTGTTGGCAAAAATATGGAGGAATTAGACATTTCCATACAATACTGCTAGAAATTTAAAATGTTACAGCCTCTTTGGAAAATATCTAAGCAGTTTCTTTAAAAGTTCAAGATAACTTATAATTCAGAAATTAACTATTGTTGATCTGATTTTTTTAATCCTATCATTAGCAAGCTTGAGGCTAAGAGAAGAGATTACACTTGGCATAATCTCTATTAATGCTTATCTCCTTACCCTTTTAACAATACAAACTTTAAATACCATCTATATGTTATTGACTTGCAGCTTTATGGTCTTTCAATTGAACTACAAATTTGAATCTCCAATGCTTAGCCCCTCAAGAGTAATTTTCATCAAGGTTTCCCCACCTCAGAAAATTATACTACTATCCACCTAGTCTCTTGAGCAAAAATTCTAAGAATCATTCTTGATATCTTCCTGTCCCTCACTATTCCCCATACTGTTCATACTATTCCCGCATCCAGTTCATCAAGATCTGTCATTGCCACCTCCAAAATGTGTACAGAATCTGTCTAGGTCTCTCCACTTTCATTAATATTTCTATAATCCAAATTTCTATGATCTCTCATTATATTGCTAAAATATATTTCTAAGAGCTTTCTTTATATTCACTCAAAATCCTAACCCCTACAGTCCATTATCCTTATAGCAGCCAGAAAACTCTTTTAAAAACCTAAATCAGATAATATCATTCTCCTTCCTAAAACTCTTCAATGGCTTTCCTTTGCACTTTCAGTAAAATTCAAAGTCCTTACCATAACCTACATCATCAAGATCCTGGTTCAACCCTACTCAACTCAAATATCTCACTGTTCCAGACACACTGGCCTTCTTTATGTTCTTTAAATACTTGAAGCTCATTTTTACATGTGGGACTTTGCATCAGATGTAGTACCACAGACTTTTTTTCTTATGTCAGATCCCTTTTTGTCAATCAGTCAACAGCCTAAATATCTTCTCGCTCCTGAATTTTCCCTGACTACTAAATGAAAATTCACACTACTTACTCCATTATCTCTTAAACCACTGTCTCATTCCATCACCATGGCATTGTATTATTTTGTTTCCTTGTGCACTGTCTTTCCCAATTCCTCTATAACTTTGTTGATATTGTTAAAATCGTGAAATCTTGTCAGTATTGTTCACTCTACACCCCTAGGATATAGAATAGTACTTGACAAGTAGGGGGAAGCCAATTAACCTTTAATGACTGAATTCTTTTTGTAAGACACATTTACATGGAAGTAGAAAGTAATTTTACCCTTCAAATATCACTTTTTATGTATATTTGCTTTTTCATTTATTTGCTTTACTTATGAGAAAAATATTCAAAAGCTGAGGTTAAAAAAAGAAAACAAAAAGCACTAAATTTGAAGCAAAATTTTGTCATAGAATAATAGTTCTTATACCTTTCATTTTAACTAACTCTAAGGTTAGAGAACTGGCACTTGATATGGCAATCATTCTGGGGAAGAACACTAAAGCATAACACAGGTACTCATACTACAGTCTTCTGTCTCCATTAATCAAGTTTATAGCAGCCCCATGTAGCACCACCAGATGCTGGGATTTTTAGTGCCTAGAAAATATTCACTTCATACCAGATGCCCACTAACTGGGGTGAGAGTGGGGGAGGTACATGCATAGTTACATTACTGCCTTGTAATCCAGAGATGATTAAATAAAAAAGCTCTTTGGGCTACTCCAATAGCCCCAGCAACAAATACCCCCTTTGATTAGTTCTAGAAGTTTTGAGTGTCATGGAATTTTATTAGACAGAGAAAAATGGCAGACCCCTACAAAAAATAACTTATTTCAACGGATGATAATTCTCAATGGTGACAGCATTCTGGGAAGTCAATCCTTTCCATTCAAGATGTGGGTTAATATAACATTCAAAAGAAAATAAATGGCTTTAACATGCAGAAGATATAAAAAATGGAACCAACAAAATCAATGAACCTAAGTAACATATTGGCCATGGTAGAGTCTTTAAGTAAAAAAAATTCCTTAAAGTACAACCAGCAACAGAGCACACAAGCTGGAGTGAAGAAGTAAGAAACACAGAGCAGGAACATACAGTGACCACAGGAAAAGTAAGAGCAAAATGCATATGAAGAGAGCCCAGAGACAGTGGTCTTAGAGGAAGTGGTGGGAAAATAGTAGAGGGCAGTCCATTCAGTGTGCCATTTCCAGAGAACAGTTGTGTAGGCAAAAGTGGGAGAAGGTGAGAGGGCTAGCGATGAAAGCAGTGAAGACCCTGAAGTGTCAAAAATGAAACACTATGAAAAGGCAATTGCTAACTTTCCCCCAACCCCATGGGAAAAAATGGGCTAAAAGAGGTCTAGTGAGAAAACCAAGTATCATTCACTGTATGTTGAAAGTTTAAAAGGAGAAATTAGAACCTATAGTGTACCATGTTATGTTTAACTTAATTGAGTCGTAAATATGCCATTAGTTTATGCATGGTGTAAAATCTGTTTATCCATTATATAAACCAGATTTTAAATTTAAGCCTTAATTTATAAACCTTATGAGATAATAAGCTATTTCCAGTAGAATTTTGAATACCAATCACATGAAAGGGTAAACTCTTCTTGATTTGATATGCTATAACCCAACTTCCCTAACAAAGTGGATGAAGAAGAGAAAAATAAATTGAAATGTTGAAAAGGCATGATTATGAATGAATAATGTGAAAATTACAAATTACATATGAAGTAAACAATGTTTCTGGTCTTTAATATAGAACCAATGTGGAGTATTTTATAGGAAGTACCAATAGGAGTAGAAAAAAGTAGACAAGTTATACTTAGAGGAAGGAAGTAACGAATACTCACTGGGTGATTGAGAAATATTCCTTTTCTCCTGGGTTTTTGAGTGCTTACAGAAAAAAGAGAAAACTAATCTAGTCAGCCCAAATAAAAGAATATTAAAAGAAAAGACATTACATTCATTGATACAATATCTAGAAAATAACAATTTTAAACATACAAAATCTTAAATGGATTTTATGCCTTTTTCCATACTCTTTGAAACAATATTCCCAAAGAATAATCTGTAAGAGTATCTTTTCTCAGATTCCTTAGCAAATATGTCCTGACTGTACCTTTCAGTCTTTTAAAAGGTAAACAAGGATCTAAATTACATCAATTAAATCTACCTATCTCTCTATCAGTCTATCATCTTTCCTTCTTTCCTTCCTTTTCTCTTTCTTTCTTTCTTTCTTTCTTTCTTTCTTTCTTTCTTTCTTTCTTTCTTTCTTTCTTTCTTCCTTCCTTTCTTCCTTCCTTCCTTCCTTCCTTCCTTCCTTTCTTTCTTTCTTTCTTTCTTTCTTTCTTTCTTTCTTTCTTTCTTTCTTTCTTTCTTTCTTTCTTTCTTTCTTTCTCTCTTTTTTCCCTTCTCTATCTATTTCTTGTATAAATCAGAGAGCTACAAAATCCAAGAGGGTAAGATGGAATTTATCTAGAATTGGAGAATATGAATATTAATTTGGAATCATACATCAAACAAAATCAAACAGTTATTTTAATTCCTACAATTGTGTAGAAATTAAATTGTCTCAAAACATTTTTCTTTTTATGTAGTAAAATCACACCAACTCACAGTCAGTGAAATAACAATATGTTCAATATTCATTCAACAAAAATCTCTTAAAAGTTGCCTTTATAAGGATATGGTTGGACCTAAGCTAAGAGCTGTCATTTCCTTGGAGAGCAAGAAAGGAACGTTGATCACATTCTACATCCTGTAAACTGAGACATAACATTTACATTCCCAATATAAATTTGAAGCCCCCAAGATAAAATTAGAGTTTTTCTTTCAGATTATCCCTCAAAACTATTCAGGCTTTACTCTTTTAATGCATTCTGGTATCTAAAATTTAAGATCTTTGGTAACTTTAAATAGATTTGATCCAAAAAATGTTGTTCAATTAGTTTATCTTAGTATTTTTGATCTATAATATTCAGAGTTCTTAATCATTTTTTAAAATGTAGAGACTCAGGGATTTCATACCTTGAAGCTTCTTTTACTAAAAAATAAAACTATGGCTACATTCATTATAATTTGAGAGGTCATGTGATATAATTACTGTTTTTAAGTTCACAGGTCTTAAAATCTGATGTTGTTAATGGCTTCAGGGAAATGATATTCTAACTTCTACAAATCATTATTTTAAAATTTACTATACAGTATCAGAAGTTAACCCGAGGATCAGCCAAAATCCATTTTTTTCCAGGCATGTAGTTTAACTATACTATAAAATATATAATATCATTTTATCTTAAACATTTACTAATTGTAAATTATATACTAACCAATCTTGTATGAGTAAAATGTACAGTGCTAAAATTTGACTTCTTAAAACTAAATATGTTTAAGTGAATATATAATATTCATATTTTAATATTTTTAGAGTAGGAATAAGTATAAATGAAACTTCACAGCTTAATATTTGTAACTTCTCAAATGTGTTTCTATAAATTAAACAAATTTCCTTTACTTCCTTTTTATCAGCCATTCTTACATGCATTTAACTATAGCCTTAGTTCACAAGGAAAAAGTCCAAAGTTTATAATTATTTTTAGCAAAAGTAATTAACTTACTTGAATAGAACTTTGCCTTTTTTCTAAATAAATTAAACACAAAGAACTCTGAATACTGGTCTACAAAAATAATAAAAAATTTAAATAATAATAATCTTTGTCTTCCTTCAAATAGTACACAGGCACAATGACTGAATTCATTAATTCCAGTATAATACATCTAAATTATAAAATATAGGTACATAATTTGCACAACTGAAGTTATGAGTAATAGATTAGCATTATTATTAAAGATTTACACATACCTTGGTCTAGAAATGTTAACAACATTAATAGCTACAATTTATTATGTGCCTACTAAGTCCCAGGCCTTATCCTAGGCCTGTTGCATATATCATTAATAGTCACAACAGCCCTGCAAAGATATAGGTTATTTGCTCATTTTTACAGTTAGTACAATGGTATTTCAGTTCAGGTAAACACTTGCCTGAGGCTGAACAATGGGAGGAGCTGAAATTAAAACTCAAATCTCTATCACTTCTGTCTGGGAGCTTTGACTATATTCATCTCTGATTAACTATGTGCAAATATGCTTCCTAATGTTTCAAAATCCATTACCAATTAAAATGTTTTCAAATGTAACACCTGACAACAAACCAGCCACAGGTTTTATTCAGGCAGTGAGACATTTGGGGACCACATTGCTATTAACAATGCCCAAACTTTGACTTTTAAAAATTCACTGTTTATAGTATAATCATATTAGTTGAGAGAGAAGTGATTTCAATTTGATTTTCAAATATCTGTTTAAAATTGCTTTTTAAAAACAAAAGGTAGCTATCGTCGGCAGCCGTCCGTCTCGAGAGACGATGGTGTAGCTTCTTAAGAGTCTATCTGCACCGCCGATTGTGCAGTCCAACTCGGGAGTGACACGGTATCTGTCTCCTCCCGTGTTGAATCGACATCTTACGATGACGCTGGAGTGTCCTCTCCAGTGAAGCTGAAGCTACAGAGCCTGGGCAGGGTGATATGGAGGGTCTGCTGTTGCCCATGCAGCAGACCCCCCCTCTCTTCGCAGCTGAAGGGTCCAAGGGAAAGACGGAGTCAATACAGCTTGGCTTCAGGTGCGCCGCAGGAGTTGCCGGTGTTGACTACAATGTCAAACCGCCTTAGGGACTCCGGCTCCGGATTTTCTGTCAGGGTTTACTCCCTTAGCCTTTCCCCTGAAGAGGTATGCCGCAAGGCAGCGGAGGTTTTTTGGAGTCAGAGTTTTCCTTCTCTGATGTGCCCTGACTGGAAGATCGAACCAGCGACACTTAGCTCGCAGGCCGACGCTCAATCCACTGAGCCAAACCAGCCAGGGTCGAAAAGGTAGCTATACTGTTATAACTATTGTGTAAAAACCACCCCAATGAAGTTACACTTATGCTTAAAAATAAGAATATATATACATTTATTAAATGTTTAGTATGGGTGACTAAGTGCTTCAAAAGCATTATTTAATTTTAAAACAGCCTTGTAAAAATAATATTATCATGATTTTACAGGTAAATAAACTGGAACACATATAGGCATTAATCAGTTTACCCCTAGCCAAGCTGCTAATGAGTAGAAGGGCTAAGTTTAGACTCCAAAGTTGCCCCTGTCCAGAGTCTAACACTGATCACTCATTATACTAGCCTGTACTAAGTACACGGGGAGACCCCAAAACTCCAGAATTTACTTATTAAAAATTGTACATTTATTCTTACACGTTAAAACTTCAACACCTTCAAAGTACTCTCCATTTGATGCAATACACCTATGAAGACATTTTTCCCACTGCTCAAAACTGTTTTTGAACTCGTCAATTTGGTGCCTTTTAGTGTTTCAGCTGTTTTTTTGTTTGACTTCTTCCACTTCTTTTCATCTGGGGAAACAAAAAACTTTGCTCGGGGCGAGATCAGATGAATAGGAAGGGTGGGGCATGGCAGTCCATGCCGTTTTTAGTCAAAACCTGCAGTGTGGGCAGGTGCACTCATAAATCACCTATCATGAAAGAATTTTCAAAAAAGGCTCGCTGAAGCTGAAAGCAAGCTCTCACAACAGTCAGTAGGTACATTGATACAAATGGGTTCCTAGAGCACTCACCTAGTGGGGAAGCTGGTACTACAAGGGGTCCACCATGTAGAAGATAATTCGGGTTTTTTTGGTCCCCTCTTGTACAGTGGCCTTTAGAAGTGGACTGCACGTC
Organism: Furipterus horrens; assembly: GCF_987537825.1. Taxonomy (NCBI): domain Eukaryota; kingdom Metazoa; phylum Chordata; class Mammalia; order Chiroptera; family Furipteridae; genus Furipterus; species Furipterus horrens. Next base: position 140,433,856 of record NW_028327176.1, on the reverse strand, counting down.
TAGGGTGTGGGCCTGTGACCACATATATCAGTGGGCTGAGCCCACACATGAAGAAAGGCAATGACTGCAGCTGCATCTTTGCTTACCACCCCATTTAAACTCCGAGAATTCATTTCTTCACTTCAAAAGTGAACTGTGTGTATTATATAATCGCTAAGATCCCCAAAAGGAATAAGATTACTTAGACTCTATTAATACATTTAATTTATGTGACTGAACAGTGCTACTAAAAATACAGCTGAGGTTTGTTGTTTTGCTCTTATTTCTATCTCTCCCTATAGGCATTATAGAGGTTTGCAGCGTAAACAGAGTGGAATCATAGAGCTGGACTCCTGTCCCAGCTCTACTAAATTATGTGTGACCCTGGGGGATTAGCTCAGTTTAATTCATAACATCAAGGAAATGCTAAGACCTATCCCAAAGGATTGTGTGAGGAAAAGACAAATGTAAAAGTGCTTGGCACAGAGTAACTAAAAAAGAATTAACTATTATTTTTAGTGTTATTATTATATTATAAAGTGGAGAGATCATATTAACAATTTATGTTAAATCACAAAACAAATCTCTCAAGAAATTAGGACAAAATGTTCATTGCTAGTATACTCTGGGTGAATTTTAATATTATATTTATATATGTATATGTGAATGTGTACTACACACATATGTGTATATATGTGGACATGTGAATAGGTACACATTTACCTGGTACTAAACATCTACTTAAACATTCATTTTTTTTACATGCACTTTTGTCTCATTTTTTCAGTGTTTTTAGATGGCAAGGCTGACAGGATCAGCATCAGATTTAGACAGAATGATAATATGCAAAAGCACACAGAATTCTCAAATGTATAAATGCTGTCTAGTTACTTTAAGACATTTTGTGGAAACCACTAAAGTGGTGGGGACGGGACAATGATGCATCAACTGAATTAATCACTATCATCACTCTTCTAAAGAAAAAACAAAGCAACTTCAGCACACTCAATCATCATGAACAAGAAGAGAATGGAGCCGCATAAAACCAAGGCTGGATCCCTGTTCCCTCGTAGGAGATGTATTAAAAATTTGCAGCCATTGATGGAAGATTGGCCCCACAGTTCCCAAACTCCAAAATCCCTATTTATAAATACTACAGAAGGGTATTTTAGTTTACTTGCTTCTCTGTTGTTTATTTGTGTTTGTTTCCTTACAAATAGAAAATGCACTGTTTTTATAGAATTATGGACAACCTTGCAACCAGACATTTGAGCCTATCAAGGAAAATTTTTACCTGATGGCAAGAGAAATTACAAGATATTAAGTATCAAAGATGCACAGTAGAAAAAGGTAGTTTTCTTTTCTTGGATGCTGGCAATTCTAAGATGTGAGGTTAAGCCTAACCAAAACTCAGCTGAAAATATAGGAGGACTTTTATGGCATTTGGCTTTTTTCACTTTTTCCATGGATAAAATTGCTTACTTTTGACCCAAATGCATTTCTGACCTTGTACTGTTACCTTAAGGATAACTCAGGTATCAAAAATATTTAAAGAGGGCTACAAGGACTAATAGTAGCCTCCACATTGACTTACCTCAGCAGGAACATAAAATGTGACATGATCATTTAATCTCAAGGGCTTATATAGTCCCCTAACCATTTAATTAATCACAGTCTGATATTGTTCCCAGTGATTCAGTTAAAAATATAGAAAAGTTAAATAATTATCACATCATTGCTGGAAAGAAATATATAGTAAGCAATACAATTAAAAAAATTATAAATAGATTAGGAATAAATGGCCAATACTGTGAACTTTTAAAAGTCACACTATTTCTCTCTCTCTCTCCCTCTGTGTGTGTGTGTGTGTGTGTGTGTGTGCATATATATATATGTGTGTGTGTGTGTGTGTGTGTGTGTGTTTATGCTATATATATGCCTATATATATATATAGATAGATAGATATAGATAGATAGATATGCCATATCACCTTATGAGATATTTTTCTTCTCATAGAACACTTTGCAAATTGTTTGCTGTACAATGTGGGGCTTGCCACTACAGACCACAAACAAACATAATACTGCAAAGACAGGATATGCTGAAGCAGCAGCTATTAATAATTTCTCATGTACATGTGTGAAAAGAGAAAAAGAAAAATGGGTTAGTGCATTCCAGTTCATTCACAGAGCTTTGGGAATTAATTACACTTATATTGCTCAATACTAACAGTGAGGATTAGGTAACAAATGTCAGAGTATAAATATAAGAACTCTTATCTATCACTTTATCTTTGTAGTCATCTAGATTTATAATATCTATACCTTTATCATATGTGTACATTTGATATTTGTGTATAATATAGATCTCTATTATGTATGCATATATTATATATGCATATTATAAAAGCTGTTTCAGTTTATAGGAATGAAGAAAATAAAGGCAGATAAGCTGCTTTTAAAATCATCAAAATACACTGCATATGTTCTATCTGGAGGATATGATTCAAATTATAGATATCAGAGATAGTAACGGTCTTCTGTTTATACCATGTGAAACAGCAGAGAGATGATCACTAGCTTTTGTTTTGGTTCCAATTCATTTTTTTTCAAGAAGTGTAATTAAAAACTGCATTAATGCCACCAATTATGGCCTCCAAGGGACTAGAAACCCCATGTTACTCCGTGATGAAACACAACTGAGCTGCAAACATCCATTTACCATTATAATACTCATTAATCCTGCCAAAAACAACTCATTATGGGACTTCAAGGAAATCATCTCATAGGCAAACAGCACAGAATCTGCCACTGCATTCCTCACAGCAAAGCTACAGAGGTGGAAACTGTTCAGTATCACTAATTTACAATACTGAAAATTATGGTTTTGCTTTTATCTAGCCAAGGTCTTCATGTGAAACAAGTAGGCTAAACTCTCACCCTTTGGAAAATTCTTAATGAAAAAGTAGCTTGACTCAAAGTCTCAACAATCTAAGCGTACAAAATCTCACTAACCTACTTGTTAATTTCTTCTCGAACCCAGTCTCACCTCATTGGACATCAGCACCATCAGCATTTTTCTTCTTCCCCAAGTAGTAACACAAATCCCAACACATCCATTGTCATCGTTCTGACTGGATATAAAATGAAATATTAAGCTCTCTCATTCTTTTGTCAATTGAATGTATTTAAGTATGTTGACTCCTTGTTCTACTGCCAGCTCCATTGTGTTGCTGCACCCAGCAATCTCTCTCTGAATGCTTGTTGGTGATTTGATGTCACTGTTCCATAAAAAGTAGCCCTAAAACACCCTCCAGTAAACAAACCTCGAGTTGTAAGTTATCATTTGATAAACAATGATTGCAAAAGTGGATGATTAGGAAGAAGATTTATTTAAAATAACATTAACAATCTGTAGGTTTCAAGACCAAAACTAAACTATTCTCTTTCTCTTCAATACCATATTTCCTTTAATAGTAAAGAGTCTTTGCTTGAGCAGATATTATACAAATAAGATGTCTGAAGTGGAGTTCTAAAATAAGCTTAGATGAAATATTAATAAGCTAGCTTTAAATATTTAGTTATGCTCAATCTTTTTTTACAGGATGTGAATAAAAGAAGAGAAAGACATTTATAAGAAAAGTTTTCCACAAAGGCTATGTATTTTCTCATAAAATTACTGGAAAGACGTAAAAAGTGAGGAATAATATTCAGTATCTGAAATATAATGAGTGGCCATCTTTAGTCAAGATCATTCTCTTAGAGTTTAAACTAAACTTATTTTATATATTTTTAAAAATAGCTTATTCCACAAAATCCTAATGAAATGAATAGCAAAATTAGTTAAAGTTGGTTGAGTCAGTAGGAAAATGAGGCCTAACATGACTTTCTTCTACAAAAAAAAATTCTGACAATTGATCCTTGGCATAAAAGTTGAAGAGAAACATACAATTTACAAAGTGATGAAGCATAGGATTTATTCTGACTGCTTCTTTTTTATTTTTCAGATTTGGGATTTAAATTTTGAGAATAGGTACAAAGTAGATGCTGCATGTTCTCACAGAAACCAGGAGTTATTTACTCAGCCATCAACTTTATAGATTCTAGAAGTCTCCTTCTAGACTTCAAGTCCTGTGAGAACTGTCTTGTACACCGGAGTCATCAGCCCAATCATCATGTGAAAGACAACTTTTACGTGTTTAGTGAATGAACAAATCATTGAATGTTACAAGGATAAGAGCCTGAGAATATGCAAATATCAGTGTTGCATCACTGCTGTAGGTCTTTTTCTTTTTTTTTTTCTCTTCTACTCTAAGAATACAAACTGGCTTTATATAAGGTTTTAACTCCTTGAGGACGTGAGTGTATTATGAGCAGAGAGTATATGCTTTCAAAAACTAAGAAAACACCTCTATATTCTATTTCTTTGCTGATGGAAGAAAGTTTTCCTACTGAAAGAAGAAGCAATAAAAGAGATAAACAAATGTCTTGGACTGAAAGTATTTTCCTCCGCTTTTGGGGCCTCGCTTTACTCCCTGCATCTAGGGTCTTGTGTTGCTCTGGAAGGCTTAAATCTTTGAAGGCTAAAAACTTTGCCTAAAGCTGGAGAGGATCAAAAGAGCTCTCTGAGGCCCAAGCTGAAGTCAGCAGGGTACCTGTGACATTGGAAGAGCACTTCTGACTTTGCCAATGGCTAATTACCCCATAAAGGCAAAATACATACATACATACATACATTTTTTGTCGGCAGCCGTCCGTCTTGAGAGACGATGGTGTAGCTTCTTAAGAGTCTATCTGCACCGCCGAGAATGGCTGTGCAGTCCGACTCGGGAGTGACACGGTATCTGTCTCCTCCCGTGTTGAATCGACATCTTGCGATGGTGCTGGAGTGTCCTCTCCAGTGAAGCTAAAGCTACAGAGCCTGGGCAGGGTGATATGGAGGGTCTGCTGTTGCCCATGCAGCAGACCCCCCCTCTCTTCGCAGCTGAAGGGTCCAAGGGAAAGACAAAGTCAATACAGCTTGGCTTCAGGTGCGCCGCAGGAGTTGCTGGTGTTGACTACAACGTCAAACCGCCTTAGGGACTCCGGCTCCGGATTTCCTGTCGGGGTTTACTCCCCTAGCCTTTCCCCTGAAGAGGTATGCCGCAAGGCAGCGGAGGTTTTTTGGAGTCAGAGTTTTCCTTCTCTGATGTGCCCTGACTGGAAGATCGAACCAGCGACACTTAGCTCGCAGGCCGACGCTCAATCCACTGAGCCAAACCAGCCAGGGGTTCATACATACATACATACATACATACATACATACATATAATAGAAAGAAATTTTGACTTAGAATGTAATTCACTCATCCCAGTGTATCTGGTCCCTGCTAGATGAGGATCTTTTCATGATCCTACTGTAGGCCTGACATCAGGAGCCAAAAATATGACTTTCCAAAAAGAATATGGAATTTCTTGTACTCCACTATTTTAGACCAAAATTTGTACCCATACAGAATGAATGCCAAAAATTCTGCACTTCTATTTTTCCTTGCTTGTAGAGTTTCAACACACATCTTCGTTGATCAGGCTGAAATTTGATTTGGTTGAAAATGGGTGTGAAGGTTGGCTGGTACCTCCATCTCCTTCCCCAAACTCCTAGCAAATAAGTAGCTGTTTCTTAGATGCATCCTTGCCTCCAGGAAGGTATCAAGTTAGATGGGAGGACTATCTTTATATCTTTCTTGTTTTGTTTTCAAACCATGAGGTGGGACAAGTAGGGAATCCTCAGTAAAGTACTAAGACTTAGTACCTTATTAGGTAGTAAGTCTTGAATAGATGTTATATGAGGTAAAATATGTTAGATTTCTCGACAAAACTGGTATTTTCATGTTGTGAAAAATAAAATAGATTTGAATCTAACATGCAAATAGAAGTGGATCTTGTTTGCCTAGGCACTGTATTCTCTCATTCTAGGACTTTTTTTTCTAGAAGCTACAGGGGCTTTTTCTCAACCAATTTTCTATAAAATAGATTCTAAAATAATTTCAATTTACAAACTTTGAAATGTCTTTTTTATCATTTAAATTATTATTTACAGGAGAAGACTTACTTCAATGTCTGTAAATATGTATATTCAGTTCCAGGTTAACATAGAGAATTCCACTTACAGTAAATAAAAATAATTATTTTATTCTTGTTTATTCTATTATACCTGTCCCAAAACTTCCTCCTTTAATCTGGTGTACTTTACATATTTCAAAAAGAACTTATGTGCAGAAAGAAAATGAATTACAATGTGTAAGTGGGCATTCTTTGGAATTAGAATAACCAGTTCATGTGAAAGTGACATAATCAAGGACAGTGTGTTTCATAGGGTACAAAATAAAGGGCTTCCAAATTTCTCTGAGATGTCAAAAATGCCAGCTCATATCTGGATGGCTCAGATAAGTATAGAAAACTATGTCACTTTGGGAAATGTTAAAAATGATATGTAATATTTTGTCATTATAGAAGTGAAGGATTATCCTTAAAGCGTTACACGAGGATGTAAACACTTGCATTTATTAATATAGCTTAATGTATGTTTTTTGTTAGGAGTTTTAGGAATGACAAGTAATTTAAATTTTATAAATGTCATATGTAGTAAAAGCCTCATCAGCATACTGTCACATACAACACATACACAGATGAGGGTGAACACATACCAAGAGAGATGGAGAAAAAGTTCACTATATCTTTAAACAACAGGAGCAAAAAGCTTTGTTTAGGAATTTGGTTTCCTAAAGTTCTGGAGGGTCCAGCTATACTCATTATCTACTGTTAGTGTAAAATTCATATAATAAATACATATATCTTTTAGAAATTATTTAGGACCATTTCATTGATGGTTATTACTTCCAGAGCTGAGTTAAAACTAACTTACGCTTTTATTTTACAAAATAATTGGTAAGCAATAGCTGCCATTAAATTGTCTAATTCAAGTACTTGCCTGTTGACTACCCTCACTCACTACAGGCTTCATTACCATCATTAAAGCAAACTAAATACATCAATAACCATTAATGTTGCTGCAAAATAATTCAATAACAAGTTGGAAAGTAATGATAAAATATTTGCTATACTATTTTAGAATATTGAGTCTTTTGACAATGATGTACTGAGTTTACCTAAATTAACATATGGGATAACACTCTTTAATATTTTATGGCATATGTTCTCAGGACTTGTTCTGATTGTACTTCATTCTGGTTGTTTCTGACCCATTTCATAATTTCACTCATCACTGTAAAACCAAGCTCGTGTTTCCACATGCTAGTTTCTCCTCCACCCTGGGAAAATTGACTGAAAAAAAAAAAAAACATGATTATAATGTATGTGTTCCTGACTGACATATATCTCAATAATATATTTTGAATAACTGTGGAATATTATTTCTAATGACATTAACTAGACAATTTTCAGTCTTTAATAATTTAACACTACAAAAGTGATAGCCTATTGCTTGATATTCCTTTTCATTGTTTTTACTCAACTATCAGCCTCACAACATGACAATCCTTAACTTATTTCATAAGTCATTAGGAACAGGTTACTCATAAAATTTTGAAACCAAAATATAAATTGTTAAAAATTATGGAAATTAGGCTATAAAATTTCAAGTTATTTTACTAATAAGGTTTATCATATTAGCAAAAGAAAGTTACGGTTATCACATGCTCCTGATGTTTCAGAACATCAGACAAAAACATTATGAATTAAGGCAACCCTGTAACCATTAAAGGTCTTGGCACTGTCTCTGAGAAAATTAAAGGCTGTGTCAAAATCTAAAAGTATAAACCAGGTTAGGTTATACTTTTAGATTTTGACACTGGCTTTGGCTTAACAATGATGTAAAACATGAGGTATATTGTAAGATGATCTCCAAACAACCTAAGGTAATGAACAGGTCAGGCAAACCATTTTTGTTTTCCAAATTCTGGAGATTTTACATATTTAGTAACTTAAATGCTCTATAAAAATAATAATTTTAAACTAATTTCAAAATCTGTGGAGTGAATGTTCATATTCACTCCAAATCTTTTGTGTTTCCTTTCATACTGCATCTGGCACAAAGTAGGGGCTCAATACATGCTGAATGGATTGAATTAAAATCTAATGATGAAACACAATTTATTCAAATATAGCAGGAAGCAGAATAGCACTTTAGTAAGGAATAGGTATCTTGTAGTTTGAGTATCGGCTTGTCCGCTAATTAGCTGACTGACCCTTAGTAAATTGCTTAACCTCTTTAGGTATCAGTGTATTCATCTGTTAAATAAAGATAACTAAACTTTGTTCATTACATAAAAAATTTAGTGCATTAATTTATATATATACATATATATGTATATATATATATATATTAAGAGCTCAATAAATGTCAAAAAGAATAATCATTATTTGAGGGGGGGATTCAAAAAATAAAAATACATAAAACCGTAGTAGATGGGGAAGAATACAGGGTTGAAGACATTTTATTATACTAAATAAAATATAGCATTCTTTATTTTATTTCATAATTAATATTTCAAAGTTTTATTTCCTGGAATAGGTATACTAGAATTTCAACCAACAAATACTTATTAATGCCTATATATATGGAAAAAGAAGTCAATATTTTATAAAGCTGTATACAACTTAAATTATCAATCAAGTCAATAACAGAGTAAGAACATTTGAAGGAATTCTATAATGTATACATTTAGAAGAAAAATAATTTAGAAATAACTGCCATCTAATATAGTTCAATTTTTAGAGTAATTTGAATGTTTCTTATATGGTATCTTCAAGTAAATGTATTAAAAGAATATGAAGTCTCAGAAAAGTTGTGTTTTAAAGGGTCTGACAGAGCCGTGACAAGATGCCCCAGTGGTTATGTGCACAGTTTCCTCAAGAGCCTACAGAATTAAAAGAGAGTTTTAATGATGAGAAATCTGAATGGTGGTCAAGGAAATATGGTGGCTATTATGAGAAGATGTGCCCTGACTAACATAGTCTCTTTGAGATGTTGTACTAGAAGTTTAGTTGATATGGACATTGGTAGGTGGAGTAATAGGATGTGTCTTACAAACACCAGTAAACTGGCTTTTCAAACATGTCCCTGGACAAGGGTTTTAAATTGTTTCCTCTGTAACACCAAGGAGACTGTATTCATTTGGGAGAGAGTACAGATAATTTTATTCTACACTGGGATATAAAGAGATGAATGAGTTATCCATCCTGAAGCAGATCAAGTACTAAAGAATGCCATAAGCAGGTTCAAGAATTCACTGAAAAGAACTAGGGGTAAAGGAGACCCTCCTGGCTCAGTAATGGCAAACGGTGGTATCTGGCAATAGTACAAGGAGCTTCTAAGACTGAAAAAGATTCTAGAGGACTTGGGAAGGTCCTGTCGTTCTAAAATTAATGAGGTTTGCTAAGATTTTTTTACCGTTGGAACTCCAGAACTGGGCTCTAATTAGTAAAATTGTTAAAGGAGTAACTTCTTTCAGTTCTACAGATAGTTATAACTTACATATTAAAGAATTAGATCATAATACAATAATGTTGAGTTTAATTTTTTCAAAAATTAAATATTATGCCTAACATGTTCCAATAAGTTCAGACACTGATACAAAACAAAACCAACCATATCACTCATGGGGCTTTTTTTTTAGAGTCTTAATATTACCTCACAGACTCAAAGGCCTTGCGTGGTCTGTTTTATGAGTGTAAGCTAATCTTTTCTCTCCAGTGCTCTCTAATTGTTCCCACTACACACAATACAGCAAGAAGCTGAATCCTAATAATGTCTCAAGGTATCTTCATAATTAAGAATAAGATATTTGGTGAGTAGTACTTCTATGATGAAGAGGGACTGAGAAAATTAAAGATTGAAAATAATAGCTGAATATACAAAAAAATCATTTTAATGATCTTTTGAGTTGTGGACTTTAGGACTAAAACTTATTGACTTTGTCTAAATTTTCAAACACTAGATCCTTAAGTTGCAAAGCAATAAGAAGTCTAATAGCTTTAAAGATCTAAAAAAGGCGTTTTGCCCATAATATGTGCAGCACAGTAAAGTTACAAAAATATAGATCTGCCCATCTAAATGAATGAAACATATACAGTGAAGTTGTAGTATCTGATGCCAGATATTGATTAGTGAGAACATAATGAATTGTATGATCTATAAGACCATAATCCTGCTATTAATCTGCCTTTCAGGTTATAATCATATACACTTCAAAAAGCTAAGCCAAACAGCAAGAGTTCTTCAATTGAATTTAAATTACTGAAAATATATACCAATTAATGTTTGCAATTTTCCTATAAAAGCTGAATATATTAAATACATGGCATCAGACTGACTATAAACAGACAAATACTGTCTTCTCTGTATTGATCAACTTTGTACAAATAAAAACATTAGCATGCTTGGATTTTAGAAGATACATCTACATTTGTTGTCTCCCACAGAAGCACAGATGTTAAAAATAAACTTTAATACTGATGTTTCCACTATGCTGCTCCCAAAGGATAACTTTTATTTACTACCTTGGAATACTCCCAGGACTAATAAGTTATTTATTTACATAAGTATCTATTACTACAAAGGTAAGAGTGTACTTTACCATTAATTTATAATAGTGAATTAAAAAAAATTAATGTTGTTTTTATGGATTTCATAGGTTATCTGGTACAACTCTGTGCCTTTAGCAGGATTTTCCCCAAACCATGGTAGATTTATTAAAGGAAATATTAAAGGAATATCAATTCTGTTTAAAATATTTGTAAGGGTATAGCCATTGTGATTTCGATATATTAAATGTTAATGATATGACAGTATAATTTTTCTTTCTTTCCTTTTATTACACTTGTGTGCTCTTGCTCCTCTGTCCAATTTTTGAGTTAGGAAGTAAAATCAAACCAAACATCAAAATTCTATGAAAAAAATAACGCCTTTATTATGGTCAAATTTCTTTGCTAAAAGTTCAAATTTTCATTTTTAAAAATTTTTACACTTTATTTCATGACTTGCTCTCAGAGCAAATAATATAATGGTTGTTTGATTATTTTATTATCCATAACTTATAATGCTTCATTTTTTTCTCTTTCTGGAAATACAGATTTACTTATAGACAATTTAGTAATATGTAGTCATCTTTTTGTCACTAACATGGAATTTCCATAGTCTCCTGTAACAATCAATCATTGGGAACAGTAATATTCACTGTGGAAATTCTCCACCAGATATCTTTTTCTACTGTTTAAAACATCCCTCCGCCCCCCATTCTGTGAAGATACAAGCAATTGGTCATAATAAGAAAACTCCATACATTTGAAAATACAATATTTTGATCAGCTGATTTTTAACTTTATTCTGTTTTAGTACCTTCACACAGTTCCTAGCCTAATTCTTTTTTGACCTTGCATAAAACAGAGGTTAATATTAGAAAAGAAGTATTTCAAGCAGTTAAACATATACTGACTACAATGAGAGCATTGCTTCCAGATTTCTGACAATGAATTTCCCATTCTGTATTATGGAATAACTTGAAAATATTAGTATTTCTATTTGTATTTTCTCCAAAATAATATATTATAAAATTAATTATGGTGGAAAATATTTTATTTGATAGCATACAAACTCATGCTTGGAATATTATTTTCTCTTAAAAAGTTAGAGACAGAAAATTCAAGTCAAAATTATAAGATATAATATAGGAAGAAACAAAGTGATGATCATTAAGTTAGAAAAATAAAATGATATGGATTTTTAATTACAAATAATAAGCAAAAGTAAATATTATCTAAAATAATTATAGATCTTTTACACTGAAGTACCTAAAAGAAATTAGAAGAAATCACATAATTCTTCATTTATCAACAGATAAAATTATGTAAGCTTTGCTGTGTTGTTTATTAACAGAGAAACAACATAAACTTCACAAGAGTAGGAATTTGTCTAATATCATCTCTGATATGTTCCCTAGAACCTAGAACACTGTTTCACACTTTGCACTCACTCGACAAGTAGGTATGCATAAAAGGAAAGCATATTTTTCTAATGAAACATTTTCTATGTCTCCCACTCTTTTCCTTTGCTTTCTCTGTTCCTGTATATTGGATTTATTTTATTCTTATTTTTCCATCTCTGAGCTTTCTCCATCCTCCTCTTCCACCTAGATAATGATTCTTCACTCCTTAAGTTTCAGTTTTATATCATTACTTTTGGGAATCTACCCTTAAGACAACACACTATGGGAGTTTCTTCCTACTTTTTGCTTTTATAGGATTCTGATTAGCAATTTGTGCTTTAAAGCTGTGCTTTTCCACCAGACTAACAGTCCTCTTAAAGAATGTATTATATGTGACTTATTAGGGCTTATTATGCCTATTTTATATTCTAAATCTAGGGTCAAATTCCTGGAACATTGTGGGTGATCAACAAATATGTGATGCCTAAACAGTTTATCATTGCATTGATAAACTTATTATTTCTTGTGGTCTCTTTTTTGCCAGGTGCCAGTCTTGAGAATTATTTTGACCTTTATTTCAAGGTAGTTCAGAATAATGGTATAGTGCAGATATACTCCACCATAAACATGCACAAAATTTAAGAAAGTAAATGAAAATATATATGGTCCTTTGGAATAAAATAGTTTTGGTGTTTCAGAAAAACATTTACCAGAACTTTTTGGACAGTATTCTCTCTACAGTATGTCAAATATGAAACAAACAGATTTTTTTTATGCCTACTATGTGCAGAGCTATTTGTTTTGTGCTATCAATTTTAAATACTTTGATTTGCATACACCTTTATGGGGAAATAGCATTTGCCAAACATCTCTGCCTATAAAAAGTTTATAT